>NW_018742239.1:0-28299 GCF_001683475.1 Chenopodium quinoa
GCCACTGAATATAATGAGAGAAACATGCATGAACATGTTGATATTTGATACTTGATCATGTACTTATTAATTAAAGATTTTAGGAAATAATAGACAAAGACAATTATATAAATATTCTTGGGCTAAAAAAAAAAATACATATTCTTTAATTTGGATTTTTCTTGTGTAGTATATATATATGATTAAAACTTAAAAAGTGTTGTATTTTTTTTTTTTTGAAGGCAATAGTGTTGGCCTAGGGGATTTGCCCTTGGTGCATGGCTGGCTAGGCCAGAACACCTTCCCCCTATAGAGCTTTATATAGCAGGCTACCAATAGAATGAGTGAACACCCAAGTGACAGTAACACAATATAATGGGTCATGGGATGGGCCAAATGGACTCCAAATGAGCCCAAACTTGATGGCCCATCGTTTTTGGGCCTAATGAGAATGATGGTGCAATCAGATTTGGAAGAGGGGGCCCACAACTATCCAGAATGTACGGGAGAGCTCAAGATGCACCCGGAAGTCTCTAGAACACTCTAGGAATAACTTGTACATACTTTAGAGACTAAATCTTTGTAGATGCTTCTAGAACTATTGTAATTAAGTTGTATGTACTCAGAATTGTATAGAGATCTGTAGAACCCTCCATTTAAGGAGGTTAAGAATTATCTAGGCTAGAACATTCTAGACAAGGGAAAGAGCCTATAAATAGGAAACCTCCTACAACATTTTTGCTATGTTCAAACACTTGTACTCTCTCAAAGCATTTATAAAAGCATCCTTTCTAAAACGCTCTCATCATTCTCACTTGTGTTTTCCAAACAAACCACACTTAACCTACAACATCAACACTTAGCCTGCTAAGCATTCGGGAGCCTTGACTAGTAGTCTAACGGGTGGTGACTCTAGTGGGAAGCGTGCACAAGACTTAGAGAAAATAGTCAGCACGTGACAAGCAGCAGTCGTGGTTATGGAAGCAGCAGCAGTCGTGGTTATGGTGGTAGTCGTGGCAGAAAGTTGTTGGTTATGGTGGCGGATAGCGTAGTGGCAGCATAGAGTGTTCCATATTATGGAGGAGAGTCGCCGCATCACACCACCACCACCATGGATCGACTTGTACAACTGCACAAGTTGGGTTAAACTCTGTCTACAGTTTTATTAGGTCTTGGAATCTATCTTATTCAATTTTAAGCTTATAATTAAATAGGTGGATTTAGATTTTAATTCTTGTTTAAGAATGTTGCAGCAAAATTCAACTACTGCATACGCCACAAACTAGCTAGATAATTCGAGTATATAGAAAGGTGAGTATTTAGATTGTACTCCTATGTCCTTTTAATTTTGTCCCAATTGATTTTTTACAATTTTTAAGATACGTGATAAAACGTTTATATCTTCATTTTTATACACATGAAAATTATAAAAAGTTGATATTTACTCCCTTTGTCCCTTAGCTTTTACTTATTTGACTTATTAGGTATCCAAAACGCTTGTTCAAACGTATATATCTCCATTTCTATATGCACTAAAAATTATAAAAGTTTGATATTAAAATATATACATTGAGACGATTCTAACAAGATCTCTTATGTATATATTATCACTTATAGATTAACGAGAATTCATAGTCAAAATTTTTAATAGTTTGACCCACGTATTCACAATGGGGCAAAAAATAAGGGACGAAGGGAGTTTATCTCCATCGATTTATGATCCAAAATTGCGTGATTGATCCGAATCTTTGGTAGGATCTTAAAGTTTATAGATCTTACGATCCTACTCTGATATTAATTATGAGTGGTAAGCTCCAACACGATTCTAACGATTTTATTACGATCCTACGATCCAATCCAACATTTACTATAATATGAGACCTTTGATTTATTTTGACATATTTTTTTATTACTCATTAGGTTATATGCACCTTAATTTAATGTATTCAATAATTATTGCTAATAAATTAGCGAATTCGAGACATTAATATGATTTTTCAATTGACAACTTGCAATTGTCATAGTTAAGGTCTCAATATTGACAAATTTGCACATAATTTATTAATTAAACTTGTGTTATTAATCTTCTAACTATCATACAAACAAAGCTAAATGAAGATCGACCTTTCTTAAGCAAACCAACGTCTTTTAGCATTGAAACCCCTTAGAAGAAATATTTTTAAGTCAATTTATAACATAATATATAATATTATTCGTTATTAAGTAGGATCTTACGAGCCTACGATCCGATTCTATCGATTCGATCCCACCCCCCTCTTCGATCCAAGGTAGGATCCCTATCCTAACAACCTTGGTTCAGTTCAGGAAAAATAAGTTCTGATAAGCTAAAATAAGTTTTTAATAAGGTATAATAAGTTCAAATAGATTCAAATAAGTTCAGATAAGTGAAAATCAGATAAATAGAACACACCATGAAAACTGATCAATTCAAACAAGACTCAACCAAAAAATTACAAACAAGGCCCAAATTGAATTACGGAGTACAAACAAGGCCAAACTAGTCAATTTCTCCCTCACCCACCAATACCCCACCAAAACCCCTTCTTTCATTTCCTACCTTCTCAAACAACAACTTCAGAAATTCATAGAAATGAATGCGCAATCGCAAACACCCCCAATCCCCAACATAACCACCCACCAAGCCCAATCCCAAGCCCAAACACGAGCTCAAAAATGGAACTGGCCATCCGCCATCATCGGCGCAACAACGGCGGCAGCTACGGCGGCGCTAAATAACCGCCCGACCACGTGACCCAGCTTTCGAGGTTATCTCCATCGACTTAACAGCCTTCAAAATTCAATTTCCCAGCTTTAGACGCCGAACTCATCCTAACCGTCCACGTCAACAACCCCAACATCGCCAGCCATCCATTACGACTCAACCACCATGTCTATCTTCTACGACGGCGCACTCCTCGGCTCAGCTCAGATGGAAGCTGGGTCCCAGCCGGCTCGCTCTTGTCGGCTTCTCCGGTTTCCGGCTCGGCTTAGTGGGTTGGAGCTGATGGCTAACCATGCTAGACGGTTTTTGGCTGACGTGGCGAAGAGAGAGATGGTGATTGATGCTGCTGTTGACGTGGATGGTGTAGCGAGAGTTTTGTGGTGGGACCATAAGTTTAGAGTACACGTGGAAAGTCGTGTGTCCGTTGATCCTGTTTTTCTTGATGTTATTGATCAGGAAAATAAATCTCAGATGGACCTTTTTGTTTCTTGATTGATTGAATTTTATTGGTGTAATTTACTTATTTAATTAATTATTTGATTAGTTTTTTGTGTGAATGAGAAAATGTGTGGGGTGGGCAGTGTTTAAATTGCCCTATCCAAATTGGACTATTTCAATCCTACGGGTATTTTCCTTAATTTTGTTTTGTTTGTAGTATTTATGTTTGAATGTTATGCTTTCTATGTCACATTATATCAAATTTGGATTATGCAACTCAATCAAATACTACTATACTACATAACTACGGAATACACCTTGGTTTGGAATCTACATCGCATTATAAAAAATTACTTTGTATTAAGCGCGAATCTTGAATTATTAATGGTTCAAAAAAAGGTTGTCCAAGTTATTTTATGATTATAATATGTTCTCATAACTTCAAATGAATTCTTCAAATTATTTCAACAAAACATGATGATAATATTAATAAAATACATACAGCTAAAGCTCCCTTGAAAGTAAGAGCTTGCTTTCTCGAAAAAAAAGGGCGAACCCTATCTCCGTGATAGCAATTTCTACCGATTCGACAGTGCTTTCCACCGACAGGGGATTGCTTACTGATGGCAGAGGACATTGTAAACAAAATATTCACAACCCCGCATTCACGAGGAGGAGAAAACAGCGTTTGATGGAGCAATAATTCCTAAATCGAGGAGAATAACCTAGAATTGATGCTGGTGGGTAAAATCTAAACAGATAGGTCATACAATGTGGAAGCTTTCAAGAAGACAATTATGAGTGTATGGGCTCCGTCTCATGGTATTGCAATTAGGGTTTTAAGCCCTGATATCTTTTCTTTCCAATTCTTTCATTGGAAGGATGTCGAAAAAAGTGCTGAAGGGACGCCCTTAGTGTTTCGACAATATGTTGATTGTGCTTAAAGAAATCGAAGGAGATGAACAACCTGAAGAGGTTGTGCTATCGCACTCGCCTTTTTGGGTGCGAATTAAGAACCTTCCATTTAACTATCGCTCAGATGATCATGTTAAAGCAGCGGTGCAAGGGATAGGGAAGTGCTGGAGGTAGGGAGGATGCTCTGGGCGTGGGAAGATATCGTAGAGTGAGGCTAATGCTAGACATAACTTTACCCTTGCATAGATTTCAGATGATCAAAGATCGAAGAGGGAAGGAAGTCCGTGTAGAATTTTCATATGCACCCTTACCCTTTTTTCTGTTTCGCGTGTGGAATTATGGGACATTCTGAAAAAGATTGCCACAATGTGTCAGAGGAGGATAAGCAAGTCAAGTTAGGGTAGAGTACAGAACTAAAAGCGATGCCTAGAAGAGGTAGGAACAAGGAGATGGAGGAGGCGGATTCCTTAAAAGCCAGCAAGCGCAGCCTTTTTGTAACTAAGCCGGTTAAGGAGGCCAAAGCCTCTGAAACTAGAGAAACTTTCCAAGAGAAAGTTACTGATGTGGCTGAGACACTTGTTTCTGGTAAAGAAGGACTGATAATAACACAACATGTTGCTTCCCTTTTGCTAACATCCGGGATAAGGCTAATGCTGGTAATAATGAGCTTGAAACTGTGAACAGAGATAAAGGGCAAGCATCACAAAACACTACCCTTCCTGTTGGTGAGTTTAATATTAGGAAAGCGGAAAGTGTTGTTACTAGTAAGGTGTGGAAGTGTAGGGTGAAAATAAATGCTCGAGAGAAAGGAGAGACTAAAAAGCGTTCTCTGGAGGCAAATGAGATGGATTTAGAGGATGGAGAAGGGGTGGGATAGGGCATTAGACAGGAGGAGGTGACTACAATGGATATGACTGTTCCAGCGACGGTTGGCATGGACCAACCCCGCCCCGATCAATGAGTTTATTAGTTTGGAAATACAGGGGATTGGGAAACTGTAATATCCCATATTTATAATGTATTTTTATAAATTATTTATTTATAAAATATATATTTTGGGTCAAATCATTTTAAGTATAGTTTTAAATGAAAAGAGTTTTAATTTTTGGGTCAAACAATTTATAATAGTTTGCCTCTAAAAGGCTCGTATGTAAAATAATTTACATACACTATTTAAAAGATAGTCCATGTCTATTTAATTAACCCAATAATTTTACTCATATATTTGGTCCTTATATCTTATTATTCAAGTCCATTATTCTAAGAAGCCCAAAATTTACCCTAACCTACACTATACTATAAATACTCTTCTAATCCCCAAAATTTTCCCCACACAAGTCAAATGGTAAAGGTAATTTATTTTTTTTTCTTTTTTTTCTTTCTTTTTTTTTTCCCTTTACTCTTTCCTCCAATGAAAGTGCAGCAACCCTATTCCCCCTTGTGTGAGGACTGCCGCTACCACCACACCTACACACCACCGGCGCCGCTACCTAGCCAAAACTCCAGCCAGTCTTCACAACCTTTCCTCCTCCTCGTGCGTGGTAAAGGCTTGAACAAGTAGCCCAAGTCACCATTATTGTTGCCGCCACTGTTGCTGTCCGCCAGCCTTGTGTCGTCGGCTAGCCACCTGCTGTGGGCGGCCACGCTGCCTAGCTTCCTCCTTATACGGTCCATTCTCCTCCTTCCTCTCTTATTTTCATTAATATATAGCTACATACATATGATATGGATGATTTTGATTTTAATGGTTTTAAAATGATTAATTTAGTATCAAATCATGGTTTAATTGATTTAAAGTTATAATTTCTTATTTAATACTTGGTTTCAGTTTTCAGATTTAATAAATTATAAAGTTAGGGTTTAAAGTTATTTCAAAACATGATTTTTGGGGTTCTTATACAATTTGAGTTGGGGTTTTTGTATACCTAATGATTTTATTGATTAATTGGGCATAAAAGTGTGTTTTGATAATGTTTTAAGAGAATTATAATCAAGGAATATTGCTGGAATTTTAATTAAAGTAGAAGTGTAATACCCCGTATTTTTGAAACGTATTTTCCTATTAATTAATTAATTAGTATTTTCTAAAAAGGGTATTTAGTAATTTATTTTACTATTTGAATTTTGGAGCCAAAATGATATTTGAATTTTGGCGCTAACAACATTTTCAAACTCAATGATTATTTTGGATAAGATTTATTATCTATTTATTTTAATAAAAACTAAATTATATATATATTTTTCGGATATTTTAATTAATAAAAATTATATTTCTTATTTATAAATAAAAGGGCCAAAATTCCTAAATTAATTAATGAGATTTTCGGATTTTCTAAGTGTAGAAAATCTGATTTTTATTAGTTAATTAAGTTAGTTTTAAGTTAATATTTTCTAATTAATTATTTTCTACAAAATATATTATTTACACAATCATTTTTAATCCTTAAAATCTAGCAAATATAATCCTAAAACTTGTAGTGGAGGTCCAAAAATATGAGCATGGATATGCTCAATTTTCCGGCCACCCTATGTTAATTTTGGGTTGTTAGTTTTGTATTTTAATTATCTTCCTTAAATTCCTTATTTCCATAATTCTTATTCTCCATCTCACAAAGATTTGATCATACAATTTATTTCCCCTAAATCATTCTTGATTTTTACCCAAGCACATTAAAGCCATTTACCATTTAATATTTCATGACAACATACTTACCTTATTTCTTCATTTCTTAATCACCATAAACTAGACTTTTCTAAATTCTTTAACTATCTTTTCCAAGTAATTCCTTAAACCAAATTTACCATAATTCTTCCTACAAAATCTTACCTTAATTATTTCATTCATGAGCCTATAAATACCCCCTAATACCTTTCATATTCTTCACACCAAAAACTCAATTCTCTTCTTCTCTCTTACTCTTCTTTTCCCTCAACCTTTTCCTACTTTTCTTCTCCTCTTTTCTAAAAGAAAATCAGCCCGTACATCTTTGGAGCCAATTTTCTGGAACTTCTGATCAGTTTTGGGGTTTTTCTATTTCACAAAAAAATTGTTCCTCTCAAAAAATCCTTGAAGTTAAGCTCAAGAATCACCCAATTCGGAGTTATATTGAAGAAGTTATAGCCTTTGCAAGTTCTACCTATTCTTTCCAACGCAAATTCAATTCTCTTTAATCCTATTCCTTTATTTTCTTCATAGTTAGTTTTCTAAAATATAAATAATTATTTCAAAGCTATAATTTTATATTAAAGTATTATTTTTAAAGATTTTTATAGTCCATGCACATTAGATTTGGGTTTATGTCTAAAGATGTTGTGATAACCTTATGGTTACGTTAATTGCAAGGTGTATTCGTGATTGAACTTTGAAAGTGCAAAGTGTTGATTGAGATTCAGAAACAAGGTACGTTTAGGTGGCTAGATACCTTCGAAATTGTTGAATGAGTAAACATGTTTGTGTGATTTTAATTAAATTGTTTTGAATTATGATTTATAAATTAACCTTGAGAATTCATGTTTTAATAAATATGTTTGAGAATGGATTTCTATCTTGTTTTGAATGGTTTGAAATTATTTATTATGTTTAAAGGTATTTGGTTTTTAAAATTATGTTGGATTTATTTAAAGAGTTTTTAAAAAGGTTTGATTTTAAAAGCTTGTAGAATAAATACAAAAGGAGTTTTTGAGTTATTCTATTATAAAGTTTAACTTTATTCAAAAAAGGAATTTCATGAGAATTATTGAATTATATATTAAAAGTTTTACAAGCATGATTATTATATTAATCCCACTATGCGGATTCATTGAAGACTATGGACTTTGTATGACCTAGTCTTTCCTCAAGAATAGTCTTTCAATATAAAGATACTAGCTTGGGGGTGTGCACACTTAGGAAAAGAATCGGGTTTTTAAAAAAGGAATTGGTTTTTATCACTTGAATTATTATTCAAATTATTATTGAGTTTTTAGAATTGTTTGAGAATCTTGAGAATTGGTTTTGAATTTATGAGTTTGGAATTATTGGATTTATTATTGGAATTGGTTTTAAAAGCATGTTTGCAAATAAATTGAGTTTACTTATCTTGCACTTATCGTAATTAGCATATTTTGCTAATCCGTATTTCCTATTTGTTTTGGTTCGCCTTGTTGATGTATTCATTTTACATAGTATTTTATCCCCGTCCCGTGATCATAGTTAGGAGTATTTTTTGGCTCTTTAGAGCCAATTTTATTACTAATATGTGTTTTCTAGTGTTTTCGTAGTTGTGGTATTATTCTACAGGAAACTGCAGATTTGGAACATTTTCCGGCACTTAGTGGAGCCACCGCGAGCATTGGAGACGAGACACATTTCTATGATCGTATTCCGAAGCCCAAGACCGTAATTGATGATTCAATCCGGTGATTAAGGGCTCAATGAGGAGATTTGGAGCTTGGGCAATTCGATCCAAGAAGGATGACGAATTGGGCTAAGGTAACAAGGCCAAAAGGACGAAGAAGAGTAAGCCCAAGCATCTGCCCGACCGGGCAGTGCCCTCGCGCTGAGGCGCGCCCGGCCGGGCGAGAGGAGAAGACCATAGGGCGAAGGTTCACCCGGATGCGCGCCCGACCGGGCGCGAGCAAGGTTTTAAGTGTGAAAAAGGCGCGCCCGGCCGGGCGATGCCTCGCCCGATCGGGCGCGTGTTTACGTTAGGATTTTTATTTTGTTTTAACTTTTTCTTTAATTAGCTTTAAGAGTTTAGTATAAATACGCTTTTGTTAAGTGAGTTTAGGGGCGTCTCTGACACAGACGACTTTTCTTTCTCTCTCCTTTTCTCTCTCCTTTTTCCCTCTCCCTCTTACTTTCTCTCTCTACACTTTTTCTCTCTACACACTCTTGATTTATGCAATTCATTATTTCCTTTAATTTTGGTAACGATTTCTTACTTACTTTATTTTCCATTAATTTGTTATTTTCATGCATTCTTTGATTATCATGTCTAGTTTGGATTCAATTATGTCAAAGTAGATTTCTATTCTAGGGTTGTGGGGATCCATGAATAATACGAAGGGGTAAATTATTATTGTTTATTATTAATGATTGATTAATTTCCTATTGATTGATTTAATGCTATGCAATTAGATTTGCGCAGGTTTAATTGTATGAGTTTTGCAATATTGATTCGAGATTCGACAGATGAGAATTGATGTTTAGGCTTAGTTTCAATAGGAATGTTAATCTATTAATGGTTAGGTCGAGATTTGAGAGATGAGATATAATACTAGTAGATTAATTATGTGATTATAATACGTAGCGACAGCCCTTTATAATCTGGTTAATTTATGCATTAATAATTGATTGTATGTTTTACCCTGGAGTATTATTTATTGGTGAACCTATACCCTAGAGCTTTTTATTATTGATTATTCCTTTGATTAGTTTTATTATTAGTTTAATTCCTTCAAATATTAATTAGTTACTCTATAATTTAGATTATAATAACTTATTAGGAGTAAAAGAACATTGTTTTCCTGTGGATTCGACCCTACTTCCCTATCTACTTTAGTTAGAGGACTTAGGAATTACTTTTGATTAGGTGATACGACTAGATCCTGTCACCTGTTTACCTTAATGGTAAGCAGTATTGACTATTTTCAAGTGGAATCAATAAATGAGCATTTGGGAGTCTCGAGATATTCTTCACCTAGTTAGGAATGTTGGTCTTTGTTTCTATTTTTGAGTACTCTTGACAATAGTTATTACTATGTTGTAAGTATTAATAAAAGAAGAGTTAAGTTTTCCACTGCAAGTTTGTTATTGAGTTAAGTATTTTCAGTAGCCTAGAGTAATCACGCGGCAGTTAATTCGCCTAAGTCTATCTTTACGATATAATTATACGTATTATACTAGTATTTCCGTAGAGGGAGATTTGGGGGTGTTACAAGAAATGTTGTGATTTTAATAAAAGGGTTTAATTACCCATTAAAAAAGAGGTTACATAGAAGTTTTAAAATAATTTTTCAGGTTATTTAGAGTGATTTAAAGTGAGTTTAAGTTGCTGGAAATTGTGTATACAAGGGTAATAAATATAATGTTATTGTCCCTCTATGTAGGAGACTTTGATTTGGATTAGTTGGGCAAAGTTGCGGATTTTGGTAGCGTTTCGAGGTCGTACGCGTACTCGAAAATTTATTAAGCGTGTAGAAACATGCTAGGATTTATTTAATTGATTCCAAGTTAGTATCATGCTAGGAATTGGGTCGAAATGAGATTGGTGATTTGAATTGCAATGGTTTTGGTGAAATATTTGTGAAGCATGATTGGTTGAAATAAATTATTTATTGGAATTGGTGATATTGGAATATTGTTATTGAACCATAATTTTATTATTGGCATGTTTGAAGATTTGTTTGATTAAACTAAATGTTTAATTTGGTTTGGATTAGTTTGGATTATTAAAAGGGAATTTTATTATGGTTCATATAATTTTTATTGATGCTTTTAAGCATGAAAATTGAACTATTAAGTGTCTTAATACACAGGGATAAATTATATTGCGGTGCTTACATGCACTTAAGGTGTTTATACACCGAGGGATAAGATTTGCGGTGCTTTATGCACTTAAGGTGTTTTTACACCGAGGTAGTTTTAAAAAGGGTTTAACATTAAATTAAATGTGGTCACTAATTATTCAAGAATTGAATTAGAATGTTTGATTACTTGAACGATTCATGTTGATTGATTGTGTTGTGGATTGAGAGTCACCACTAAGTCTAAAATATGTAAACAACGTAAAGTGAAAGAGATTACGCACCAAAACTCTTGGAACGTATATACCTCGAGTATGGACATATGGGGGGAGTTATGGGGTTTTATATTTAACCATACTTACTTCTACTGGGAGTACAGGACGCTGTTTTTTCCTTTATATTATTATTATTATGCGTCGGACGTCCGTAACTTTCATGTGACATTTATGCCTACCCGGTTAGCTCACGGAGTAGTTTATCCCAATTCTTTGGGGTAGGGATTTAGTGGGAAATCCGTTCAATGCGTAATCAAAATAAGCAATGTAATGAGTCCATGTTGTATCTATTGTTTGTAGGTTGAACTTTGAGGAAAGGTAAGCTTTGTTGTTATTGCTAGGATGCTATCATGCTAATGTGTTTCCCTTTACGCTTATGTACTCAGCATTGCTGATTGCTGTGTTTTGTGTGTTTGGTCTTGTCTTTATCTTGGCCCTATGACGACCCATTTCTTATGGTGAGTAGTAGGGACAGTTAAAGAGAAGATTTTCAGGTGATACGGCATATTCATGTTGGGGTTTGAGTGAAGAGCGAATCATATATTCTAATTTTATCTTGAATGTGTTTATTATTGATTATTGGTTTATTATTGTTGTTTAATGAGACTAACACATTAGCTTTAAACATTCATTTGGTTTTGAAAGGGCCTATAATGGTTCCAAGTTTTAGGTCTGACTTCGTCTGACTTTGGTTTGACTTTACTTTTGTTTGGTGGACTGTTAGACTTTGACTTTGTTTTGAAAGGTTTGAAAATGTCTTCCGTTGTGTATCTTTGATAAATGCCTTAGTCGTTATCATGGTGGCAGTAACCCCTTGGTTATTTCCTATTTTGTATTTTTAAAGGGTAAAACAAGTATTTTAAAAGTGGGAAATTTTCAGGGTGTTACAGCAACTCCCTCTCAGTGATCGTCAACTCCGGAAATGGAGTACTAGAATTTCCCCCGACATTATTTTTGTGTCGGAGACGATGATCAATAAAATTGAAGTGGAAAATATAAAAGACCGGATTGGCTACTCTAATTTTTTGGAGTTGCAAGTAGAGGGAAAGCTGGTGGAATTTGCATTTACTAGAAAGAAGGAGTTGACTTTCAATTAACTTCCTTTTCCCAGAACCATATATGTGGCAATGTGGTGAGTAAGGAGGGTACCTAGTGCTTTGTAGGAGTGTATGGTTGGCCTAGGGAAGATGGCTTTGATTCGACACCTCTACCAGGGAACTACTCTTCCAATCATCAAAGGAGGGGACTTCAATGAGATTTTGAACTATAAGGAAATTGAGGGTGGAGCCGATAGGATGAGAAAGGAGATTACAAATTTACGTGACACTATTGATGATTGTAATCTCAGAGATTTGGGGTATAATGGAAGCTGGTACACTTAGGAGAGGGGAGTTTCAGTGGAGACGAGAGTTCGGGAGCGTTTAGATCGCTATCTTGCATCTCTTGCTTGGTGTGAGCTTTTTCCGAACTTTAGGGTCGAGCACTTGGTAAGGTATAAATCCGACCACACTGCTATTTTTCTCAAGCAAGTTCCAGTAGAACGACGGGGCAAAAAGAAGAAGAAAGCTAAGGGCTTTAAGTTTGAAACCAGTTAATTGGCTTCTTGACGAGTCTTGTGAACTAGCAGTAAGGGAGGTTTGGAGTGAGAATGCGGGATTTACGGTGGTGGAGAAAATTGATGCAATTTCAAGGGGCCTTACTAGATGGAGTGGAGCAAAACTTAACAAGTTAGAAGAGAAAATTTCAGAGGTGGAGCAGGCTTTAAAAGCGGCACAGTTAGAAAGAACTTCAAATGAGAGCATTGAGAATTGTTCTCGTTTGGAGAAAGAACTTGATGAGTTGAATGAAAAGCTAAAAGCATATTGGTACATTCGGAGTCGGGTGTCTGAAGTTTGTGATGGTGACAAAAATATAAAGTATTTCCATCATAAAGCCTCTCAAAGGAAAAAGAAGAATTTCATTAGTGGACTTTTTGATGAAGCAGAAAAGTGGAGCACTGATGAGGATGACATTAAACAAATCATTACCAGTCACTATATGCGCCTATTTGCCTCCTCTGACCCACCTAGTGAAACTGTTGCGGATGTTCTCAATAATATGGCTCCTTCCATTAATGAGGATATTAACAGAGAGTTGATGAGGCCTTTTACAAAGGACGAGATCTTGGTGGCCCTTAAACAGATGCATCCTTGTAAAGCTCCCTGACCAAAATGGTATGCATGCAATTTTTTATCAACGTTTTTGGCATATTATTGGTGATGATATTTCATCTTTTGTTAGTAATAATTTACATGGCAACATTTCTCCTAGTCATAATATTGTAATTCCCAAAGTTAGTTCCCCTACTAATATGTCAGAATACCATCCTATTGCTCTATGTAATGTCCTCTACAAGCTTGTGTCAAAATCTATTGTGCTTAGATTAAAGGATGTTCTTCCTGGTATTGTGTCGGAAAATCAAAGTGCTTTTGTTCCTGGCCGTCTCATCATTGATAATTCTCTAGTTGCACTTGAACTATTTCATATTATGAAGAAAAGAAACAAAGGGAAGAAAGGTTCGATTGCAATGAAACTTGACATGAGCAAAGCATATAACAGGGTTGAATGGGGCTTCTTACGGAAGCTTCTTCTCACTATGGGCTTTGATGGAAGATGGGTCAACCTGATAATGGAGTGTGTTTCAACGGTCAAATACTCCTTTGTAGTAAATGGGGGTGTATGTGGGGCGGTTACCCGTACTAGGGGTATCAGGCAAGGAGATCCTCTATCTCCTTATTTATCTCCTTATTTATTTATTTTGGTAGCTGATTATTTTTCCAGAATGTTGCAGAATAAAGTCCTTAGCAGGCATTTACATGGGTGTTAAGGCAAGCCACAATGGGCTCGCAGTTTCTCACCTTCTTTTTGCTGATGACAGTTTACTCTTTACTAGAGTTAACCGACATGAATGCTCAATTGTAGTTGATATTCTCAACCAGTATGAAGCAGAGTTGATGGGGTTAGTATTGCACAAAAATAAGAGTTTATGTCTGTTCTAAATATGAGGTAGGTAGAGGTACATGGGAAATAACTTGGTATTCCTACAATTGTAGGTAGATCAAAGAGAGCGGTGTTTGATGCTTTACTTGATAGAATTTGGAAGAAGCTTCGGGGTTGGAAGGAAAAACTTCTCTCAAGGGCCGGAAAGGAAATTATTCTTAAATCGGTATCCAAGCCATTCCTACCGACTTGATGGGAGTCTATAAATTCCCTAGCTCGGTTATCCACCAAATTCACTCGACTATGGCAAGGTTTTGGTGGGGATCAAATGACAACAAGAGGAAAACACATTAGAAAATTAGGATTCAATGTGCACTCTTAAATGTTTCGGGGGAATGGGATTTAGAGATTTGGGAGTGTTTAATGATCGGTTATTAGGTAGGCAAGCTTGGAGACTTTTGAAAAATCCTGAATCTCTACTGGGAAGAGTATTAAAAGCGAAGTACTATCCCAATTATGAGTTTTTGGACGCTTCTCTTGGTTTAATGGGAAGCTATTCATGGAGGAGCATTTGGTCGCCGTGTTAGGTTTACAGTGAATTCAAACTAGAAAACACTTAATAAAACGTGTGGGACAAAACCTAAGTAAAACGATCACACTAACAATGTAATGTAATACAAACAAACACAACCAAGGTGTTACAATCAAGTATTAGAAAATCAAAGAAATTACAGAAAATTTCTAAAAGAAACACTAATATGAAGGCTTAAACACTTGCCTAAACTCCAAGCCAATCAACCAAGCATGAACATGAGAATTGCAACGTCCCTTGAGACTATGATCTTGATACACTGTCAAAGGCGTATGAATACTTTCCTAAAGGGATTAATTTCCCCCACACGGTGCTTGGGTTAATCCGGAAATTCCCTTTGAGATACAATTGACAGCACTTTCCGTCCTTAGCACAAAGAATCGAAAAACCGATGGATGATTCACAAAGAAGGCTAAAATCAAGAGGTTTTTCTCTATATAGTTTGCAAGAAAATTTTGAGAAAAATGGAGAATTCTTGGGGGAGAAGATGAGAGAATAATGTTCTATCTTTCTTCGAAAAAGAAACTCATTCCATTTAAAATAGAATCAACCGTCGCATAAAACCGCAAAACGGCAAGAAGCGCGGGCGCGAGCGAAGAGGCGCGGGCGCGCCACCACAGCAACGCGGGCGCGCCACCATGGGGCGCGGGTACGCCACCAGCTCGCGCGGGCGCGCCTCCTTCTTTGCCCAAGAACTCGATTTTTCCAGAAAGTTAGCGCGATTTTAGCGCGGTTTGGGCGCGGGTCGCGCCATGCCATGACGCGGGCGCGCCTCCAAACTTTTCCAGATTTTCCAGAAACTTGTCGCGGGTCGCGCCAATCTGGCGCGAGCGCGATTCAGTAGAGCGAACGCTCCACTCCGACACTCTAAATTATCAACAATCCTCCCCCATTTAGAGTGTCTTCTTAATACATTCTTCAAATCTATCATTTAGCCACATCTTATGCATCAATGTTAATGTCCCTTCGGATTGAATTAACACCTAGTACAACACACTTAACGATGATCATATCCCATGATTTCCATATGTATTGAATCACACGGACATATCCAACCATTCGAAGGTGAAGTACACATAAGATAAATCGAATCATTCATCACTTGACACTTTTAAACAGCCATGTGTCCGTATCTTTCATAAGTTCATTAAAGTCTATATGTCCATCTAGACTTCTTGAAGCGGCTAAACTTCGAACTTATATAGGTAGGTTCTCATATACGTAATTATGCCCTTGTGACAAGACACTTACATTTAGAGCTTCTCAACTCTAAACCTTTGAGAACTTTTAATTGACGCTACCTCATACATCACAAGTACCATAGCAATATGGGTCATTTAATATTGCTAACAAACATCAAAGATGTGATTCAACCATATTGAATCTAAGACTTGATGTTTCTTCAAGTGTTAGATTGGGTTTCACAAGTTTGTGTTTTTGGACATAAACCCATTCCATTCATAGAAAATATGATGGAATGTCTTGGCATTGCCTTGGTAAAGCAATCCGCCAAATTCATCTTTGTTGGAACATAGTCAAGACTTATGACCCCATTGTTTCGGGGTTTTCTGATGTCCTGCGGGAGAGTTACAATTCCGAGACTGGAACCGGACGCCTGTACCTGCAAAATAACGGAGACTCCTGAGAGCTCCGCCTCCAACGGTCAAGTTAGTACCTGATTAAGGAGTAATTAATACGGAAATTAAAGTAATGAGGTCTCTCTAGGTGAGAGTGCTTAGTGTTGGTAATCTGCTTTGTTAGCGAGATCAGCCGGTTATTACTGTGTGTAATTAATGTATGTTTCTCCGATCTCTTCGATCTCTCAACTAATGAGGATTAATTGAGTATTTATAGCCTTGAGAAGCGTGCCACTCTCTAGGTTTAAGGTAAACCTAGGGCTGATCGGGCCTCTAGACTGGATTGGGCCTTGATGGCCGGTTTTCCCATTTGGCACGGGTGGACACGTGGCGTGTCTCAATTGGTCCGCAGAGGACGAATCTGTGATTGACACGTGGCAGGCTCCTATTGGCCTACGTGAAGGACACGTGGCGGAACCTGGTTGGTCCACTTGTCAGACGGTGATTGGAGGATAAAAATCCCCTAATCATTTGCCCCTCACAGGTGGCACGTGACTGGTCACGTGTCGCCTGTGACAGGTGTCGCACGATGACAGGCGACGGCCTGCTACAGGTGTCACCTTGCAAACGGCCGAGAGATTTTCCCGCCCAAATTTTGAATTTGTAAGCGACCCTTCGCCTTCTCACTTTGCCTATAAAAGGAAGTGTTGACTTCGGTCATTTTCACATTTGAGAACTTTGCGAGAACATTCGGACCCCTGAACTTGCTCTGACATTTCGGACCTTTTCTGCCTACCGCCTGTTCTGACAAGCCGACTGACCCGGATTTCCAGAACTTCATCAACCGTCACTCGTTCAGGTAACTCAGTTCTCTTACTCTTAATTTTCTTATTATTATTTTTTTTTTTGAAATGGCACCACGGAAGCACACGACACGACCTAAGTTAGTGATCAGCCGGTCACCGGGGACGGCTGAATCTAGGACTAGGAGTGCCGCCTGCCCTTTTCTGGACCCATCTTTGCCCTTTATACAAAGTCCGACTGTATCTGTGTCTATGCAGAACGTGATGGCCAGAACGAAAAAGACTGCTATGATATCAAACTCAGACGGCTCCTCCCAAAGGGTGCTCCTTAGTGAAACATCTGACCAGGCGCCAGATGTAGAACGAGGCGACTGTCAAGCTGACAGTTCTGAGAGAGGGACCAAGGTGTTCCCTTCCCACCTTACCGTGGACATGTCTAATTTTCCTTCTGCTCCTTCTAAGGGAGAGGAGGCGGGCCCCTCTAGGAGAGGGGAAGAGTCGTCCTCTTCGGACTCGTCAGGGGACGAGTCCGAATCCAGCTCTTCTGGCCACAGTTCTTCTGGCTCAGAAGAAAAACATAGCCGCCTACAAGAGGCGAGACGTTCTCATGCAGTTGAGAAGGGGGATAATTGGGCAGAGCCGTCCGCCTCTTACAGAGAGGAAAACGCCCCCTACTACTGCAGGGTACCCCGGGGCCGGATTGCAACCATGCAAGACAACGTGGCGAGCTTTATTGCTAACCACAAAATGGGCCCGGAGTTTTTACTGTTTGTGCCGGATCCAGAAGATACTGTCGTCTGGCCGGCTGGTACCAGCTATGGTGACGGCTGCTTTGGCTGCTATGTGGCGGCCATCAAAGCTGGACTGCGCTTCCCATTACATCCGGCTGTTCAGCGGATTTTAGATGGGTATGATCTGGGGTTATGGCAGTTAGCCCCCAACTCTTGGGTAAACGTACTCGGCTATGTGGCCGGGTGCGAACTGAACGGGGTGGAGCCAAGTTTTGAGGCTTTCGCCCACATGAACTATCTCAGCCGGACCCCTAAGTCGGGAGGTACCGGCTGGTATCAATTAACAAGCCATAGGGGCTACCTCATGACGAGAGGTAAGGCGAACAAATGGAAGGATTGGCGGAACACCTTCCTTATCATCGAGGGTTCAGACACGGAGCTGAACAAACGCTTTAACAAGTGGAATAGGGATCCGCCTCTTCTCGCAGGCGGCCGCAGCATGCCGCCTGTTCCCCCAAAGGCTAAAAAAGAGATCCTAGACAAAGGACTCTTCAAAGTAGAGACTAGGGTGAACTCTACTTCAGGGGTACGAGAGCAAGTACCCCTAAACTGCGTCCCGAGCTTCAAGTGGCTCTATGACGAGTACTTCTTGGCCGCCTGTGGCCTCAGCAGTCGGTGCTCTAGAGGTAGCCGGCCTGACGAATACTCTGTTTTTTCACGCCTTGTTTACTTGGGATTTTTACTAACTTTGCTGTTTATTTCTTTCAGCCGACGCCATGAGTAAAATAACAGCATCTAAGACTGCGGCGGCCATGCTGCGGGTCTCGCTAATGAAGCAGTCGTATGCCGACTCCCCCAACAAGGAGGCACCCTTGGTAAGCTTTGAAAACTCTTCTCCTTTTAGTTGTCTTATGCATATACTAACTCTTTTTGTTTTCAGTCTGGCACTCCAAGGGCTTCTTCCTCGCAACAGCCGGACCCCAAGGCCCGGAGGACGACTGTTGCAAGCTCTCCTGGGTAAGCTTTGAAAACTCTTCTCCTTTTAGTTGTCTTATGCATATACTAACTCTTTTTGTTTTCAGTCTGGCACTCCAAGGGCTTCTTCCTCGCAACAGCCGGACCCCAAGGCCCGGAGGACGACTGTTGCAAGCTCTCCTGGGTCTTCCAGGAAAACTGTGGCGGCTGAGAAGCAGCCGGCCACTTCTTCAAAAACCCCGGCGGGGCCGCCTAGAAGTATGGACCTTCACTTGTAAAAACTCACTCTTGCTTCCTTCTTGACTAGGTCTAACTTGTTTTTCCTTTCGCTTAATGCAGCCGGCCCTCAGGGGCTTGACTTGGTTGAGGTAGCCAAGTCCATGGTTAAAGTAGTTCCTCCATCTGACAGGGAGGCGGTCAGGGGTGCCGGCACCCTTGACCTTGATGGGATTTCAGGGATCCTTGCTGAGGTATACTTAGCATATTTTTGAGTTTTTGAGTTCCAGGACGCCTGTTATCTTTTTTGTTTGAATCTGACGCCTGTTTTTCTTTGTACTTAGGCCCTGCTCCGAGTCAACAGCCTTCGCAAGCCGATTGATCGGAAAAACAAAGAGGTAAAGGCCGCAAAAGCTATGGCCGCCTCCAGCTGTGATAAGGCAATGTTTCAAATTGCACAAAATGAAGTACTGACCATTGATCTTCTTTATTATCAGGCGCAGGCTACCGCCGCTGTTCGGGCTCAGTTAGAGACGGCCCAAAAGAAGGTTGACGAGCTGGAGGCGACCGTCACAAACCTTAAGGCCGAGCTGAAACCTCTTCGCCAAAAAATGCACTCTTACGAAGCCATGGAGAAATCTTTGGCCAACGTAAAAGAACGCCTGGTGAACCAAGAGAAGAGTCTTACCCAAGAGCTCTCGGAAAAGGCCGAGCAAGAGAAGAAAGAGCTCGTCCGGGAGATGGTGGAAGACTCCGCTCAAATCCAGCGCATGACCTGGGAACGACTGTTCCCCAGTGCCGACTTTGCCTCCTGGGAAAGAACGTACCGCCAGTGTTCGGAAACATATAATCAACAGATCCTGGCGGCTGCTGAAGAGGAGGCATTCGAAGGTGCGTTGGAGGAGGAAGAGCCGGTTGTGGCGCTTGTGCCACTTGGGGGTAAGGCATCAAAAGAGGGTGCAGCTAAAGCCGAGTCCAGCAAGAAGAGTGCTGACCAGGCGGCAGCTGCTGATACTGAACTGCCCCCTTCTTAAGCTTTCAAGTATTTTTTCCACGGCCTGCGTGCCGTTTGCTTTGTAATTACCCGGCCAGGGGGCCGGGGTTTTGAATATTTTTATCTTCATTAATGAAATCATTCTTTGCTTTCAATTTGTCTAAGTGTTGAATATTTGATATTGCATTGTACACTATATCGACTGTTTTGCATGGCCGATTGTAGGCAGGTACGGATGGTCCGCCCGTGCCCCTGGACGACTGGTTGTCTGTTTCCAAGCTGGGCGATCAGTCGGCCATTTATTCAATCGGTCTGACCAAGTAAATAGAGTATTACCTAGTCGCCAAGAAATTAAGTAGAATAACAAGCGGCGGGTACCGGTTGTTTCCCTTTATTGCCAATGTTGGCTTTTAACTCGTAATTTGTTAACCTAGCAAGAGTAGTGGTCGAGAGCCCCTGTTTGTTAAAAACAGGCGGACGACTCATACCTTTTAGGCTCCATACTAAGTTTGAGTGACTATTAAGTTAACATAAGAGTTACTTAGTCTTCGTCACAATCTAGATTGAGTAGTAGAGGTACCAGGCGGCGTAGGCCGGATAGACCCCTTGATTCGCCAATGTTTGTTGGCTATGAACTCAATAGGTTACCTAGTAGGAATAGGGGTTTGAGTGCCCCTGTTTGTTTAAAACAGGCGGACGACTCCAACCTGTTAGGTTCCATACCAAGTTTAAAGGAGTGACTATGAGTTAACGTTGGAGTTACTCAGTCGCCGCCACTTTTGTTTGAGAAGTAGAGGTACCAGGCGGCGTAGGCCGGCTAGACCCCTTGATTCGCCAATGTTTGTTGGCTATTAACTCAATAGGTACCCCCTGCATTTATCCCAAGTAATACAGGCGGTTATCTGACTCAGATGTCAACTGCTACCACTGGTTTGGTTAGTGATAGAGTTATCCTTGTCTCAAAAACGGCTACGTGGTTGCCCTTGGGGACAGTCGTATAGGTGCCGTGTAGTTAGTTTATAGAACAATGTTCCACCCAAAAGGGAGCTGCTCTCTGCGACGAATTTCATCCGGAGGGATGCCGTCGGACGCCTGCTATGATGTTGGGACAGGTCGTATTAGTTTTGTAAATTGATCAGGTGGCTTGGCGCCTGGTCTGATCATTCGGCCGGTGGCCTTGGTAAGTTCTTGGTGAACGTAGGTGCTAAGTCAAAGAAGGATAGCCGCCTGTTAGGCACAGGGTCGGCCAGGCCCTAATCTTTTTAGCAAAGTAGTGAGTAAAATACTCAATGGAGAGTAGCCGACTGTAAAGGTACAGACGGCATGCCCCTCAGAAGAGTGAAAAACTCAATGGAGAGTAGCCGACTGTAAAGGTACAGACGGCATGCCCCTCGTAATACAATTAAATAGTAAGTGCAAACTTTATTAAGTAGCTCTTTACTTTACATCATTCAGAAGAAATATTTTTTGAGGTTATCTACATTCCAAGTTCGAGGCAACGGTTGTCCGTCTGGTGTTTCCAGACGGTAGGTACCGTCCCTGACTTCCTCATAGATTCGGTAGGGTCCTTCCCAGTTGGGAGTTAGTTTGCCAGACTCATTAGCCCTACCTACTGCTTCCATTTTTCTAAGTACAAAGTCCCCTACTTTGAGTGGACGCCTGTGTACTTTTTTGTTGTATGATCTAGTCATTCTCAGGCGATAGATCTCATGGCGCAAAACAGCATTGCCCCTCTTTTCAGGTAGAGAGTCTAATGCCAGGCGCATGGCTTCCCAGTTTGCCTCTTCGTTATACAACATTACTCGAAGAGTCGGCTCGTAGTGTTCTATTGGAAGAACAGCTTCTGCACCATAAGTTAGGAGGAATGGAGTTTCTCCAGTCGCCCCTTTTTCAGTCGTCCTAATGGCCCAGAGAACATGTGGTAGTTCATCCGCCCATAGGCCGCCTGCTCGTTCAATCTTTTTCTTGAGACCGTCTG
The DNA here is from genome assembly GCF_001683475.1 of Chenopodium quinoa. NCBI lineage: Eukaryota > Viridiplantae > Streptophyta > Magnoliopsida > Caryophyllales > Amaranthaceae > Chenopodium > Chenopodium quinoa. The sequence goes on from NW_018742239.1 coordinate 21,703, forward strand.
AGATGATTTTATTAAAGGCTTCTACCTGGCCGTTTGCTTGTGGACGGCCGACAGATGCAAAGTAGTTTGAAATTCCTTGGTCACCCAACCAGCTTTTGAGAACAGGCGTCTCAAATTGGGGACCATTATCAAAAACCATAGACATGGGAACCCCGAACCGAGTGATGACGTTTTTCCAAATGAATGAAATTACATCTTTCGTCTTGATTCCCTTTACAGCCTCCGCCTCTACCCATTTAGTGAAGTAGTCAACAGCAACAAGTATATACCTTCTGCCGCCTGTAGCAGGCGTATATGGACCCAGAATGTCCATGCCCCACTTAGCAAACGGTAGTGGGCTGTGAATGGTAGTGAGGTCAGTAGCCGGACGGTGAATTAATTTGCCAAACCTTTGGCACTTGTCACATTTTTTCACCATCTCCATTGCATCTGCTTCCAAAGTAGGCCAAAAGTAGCCCTGCCGCCTTGCCCGTTGAGCAAGCGTCCTTCCACCTATATGTGAAGCACAGTAACCAGAGTGGAGATCGTCTAGTATCTCTCGTCCTTTTTCAGGAGTAACACACTTTAAGAAGGGTTGTAGGTACCCCCTTTTGTGAAGTTCTCCCTTTATAATTTCAAAGTTGGTGGCCCGTCTTTTCAGTGCTGCCGCCTGTTGAGGATCATCCGGCAGTTTACCGTTTGTCAGATATGCCCTGATTGAATCCATCCAGGTTGAGCTTCTGTCTAGGACTCCAATAGGGTTTTCCTCGATGCTTCTCTTCTCCATTACTTCCCAAAAAACAGTTCGAGGAGTATCGGAGGAGGCGGATGATGCTAATTTTGACAGTGCATCTGCCTGGTTGTTTTCTGATCTCGGCACTTGGATCAGATGGAAATCCTCAAGAGAGCCGACTGCTTGTCGGACCGCCTGTAAATACTTGATCATGGCCGGATGGGTTGCTTCGTATTCGCCATTGTACTGACTCACTATCAATTGTGAATCGGAACAGGCGTCTATTTTTCTTGCCCCTGCCGCCTTGCACATGCGGATCCCGGCTAGTAAAGCTTCATATTCTGCCTCATTGTTTGAAGCCTGAAAACTGAAGCGTAGAGCATACTCGAACCTGTCGCCCTCTGGAGATTGACATACGACGCCTGCTCCACATCCATTTGAAGTAGAGCTTCCGTCCACATATACCTTCCAGACTTGGTCTGGAACTTGAGAGTCAGGAGGACGAGTCATCTCTACAATAAAGTCAGCAAAAGCTTGCCCCTTCACTGCTTTTCTAGGCTCGAAAGTAACTTCGAGGCTCTGTATTTCTATGGCCCATTTGATCATTCGTCCTGACGACTCCATGATGGTAAGGGGCCGTTTGATTGGTTGGTCGGTATACACGACGACTGCATGTGCCAAAAAGTAGGGCTTCAATTTTTTAACAGCCATAAAGAGTGCAAGACCAAATTTCTCCACTAGGGGATACCTCAACTCGGCATTTTTCAGTACGTGACTGACAAAGTAGACCGGGAGCTGACAGCCGTCCCTTTCAGCAAGGAGCACAGCGCTTAACGCATGATCAGAGACGGCCAGGTACATGTAGAGATCTTCTTTGGGCAAAGGGCTGACCAGCCTCGGCAAGGAATGCAAGTGAACCTTTAATTTCTGGAAGGCGGCCTCAGCATCCGGCCCCCATTCAAACCTTGCCTTTTTCTTAATTGCCTGGAAAAAGTATAGGCATTTGTCGCCTGATCGGCTTAGGAATCTCCCCAAGGCCGCCAGACAACCTGTTAACTTCTGAACCTCTCGGACGGTACGAGGCGACTGCATGTCAATGACCGCCTGTACCTTCTCAGGGTTCGCCTCTATTCCTCTCTGATTGATAAGGAATCCGAGAAATTTCCCAGACTCAACTCCAAATACACATTTCTTGGGATTGAGCATGACACGGTGCCGCCTGAGTGTGGCGAAAGTTTCTCGGAGGTCCGTCAGATGATCTTTCTGAAGTTTAGTCTTGACAATCATATCATCAATATATGCCTCGATGTTTCTCCCAATTTGATCAAAGAATACTGTGTTTATCATTCGTTGGAAGGTAGCCGGGGCATTCTTAAGACCAAACGGCATGACCGTGTAACAGTATAACCCCTGATCAGTGACGAAGGCCGTCTTCTCCTGATCTTTCTTCCATAAGGGAATTTGATGGAAACCAGAATAGGCGTCCATGAAACTCATCAAGGCATGGCCGGCTGTTGAATCGACCAGGTTATCAATTTTAGGCAGAGGGTAACTGTCTTTGGGGCATGCCTTGTTTAAGTCTGTGTAGTCTACACACATTCGCCAGGTGCCATTCGGCTTTTTAACAAGCACCACATTTGCCACCCAGTCTGGGAAGTAACATTGCCGAATGAACCCTGCATCAAGTAATTTTTTAACTTCGGCGGCTGCCGCCTGACTTCTTTCTTCGCCATGGTTCCGCTTCTTTTGCCGTACCGGCTTCTTTTTCGGATCCACAGCAAGTTTATGTACCGCCAGATCAGGATTAATGCCTGGCATTTCATGGACTTCAAATGCAAAGATGTCCTTGTATTCTTTCAACAGGTTGTGAAGGTCGTCACCAAGGTTTCTCAGAGCAGTCGTCCCAACTTTGACTGTTCGGTCAGGACGTGAGTCGTCTAATATCAGGTCCGCATGCTCACCAGCCGGCTGAGGACGGAACTCATTCGGCCGCTCCTCTGCCAATGATTGCTATTTTCTTGCTTTTCTTGCGGACTCTGTCTGGGACGCCTTTCTCTTTTTGTCGCCTGTTTCTTGAACAGGCGCACTCTCCTTGACTTTGTCAAGGTCTGTTTTTTCCACCACTTGACCCAGGGGCCATAACAGTGGGCTTGACATCCGAGAGATAGCACTCTCGGGCCATCCTCTGATCTCCCCTCAGGGAGCCGACTGTTCCATTATCCCTCTCAAACTTAAGCAGCATAAGAGACGGGATTATAACAGCCTTGGAATTATTCAGGGTTGGTCGACCCAGAATCATGTTGTAGGCCGAGAGTTCCTCTACTACTAGGAACCGGACTACCATGTGTCGTCCTTCCCCTTTTTCGCCCAGGCGAATGGGTAAATCTACTCGTCCCAGTGGGTGGACGACTCCTCCTCCAAACCCTATTAAAGGGTGGGAGGCCGGATGTATGCAGTCCGTCTGATATTTCAGTTTTGACAGACATTTGCTGCTGATGAGATCTGAGGAGCTCCCGGTATCTATGAGGATTCGGCCAACTCTCTGGTTGGCCACTTTACATTCAATAACGAGAGGGTCGTCATGCGGCCCCCTTACCCCTCCTAGATCCTCTTCAGTGATGACAATCTCAGGAAAAGTATATTTGGATGGCCGTTCTTGATGAACGGAATTTACATCTAACCGCCTTATATTATCTTTGTTGCCCCTAATAGTGGGGCCGCCTCCTGAGAAGCCGCCTGCAATGGTGTAGACGACTGCATCATCAGTGTCGGAACTGTCGGCCTGTTGATTCTTTTTGGCCGACTGCTTTTTTGAGGAGGTGTTCCCCGTAGATTTCTTGACATATGTGTCAAGATCACCTTGCTCAGCCAAGCGGTCTAGGTACCGCATGAGACTGATGCAGTCATTGGTGTGATGACCAACGTCATCATGATAAGCACAGATTTAGTCTTGGTTCCGGTTGCTTGCAGAACCCTTCATGGGGAGCGGCTTCTCAATTGAGAACCGTCCTTTTATTTCTTTTATGATAAACTGGTTATCCTTGTTAAACACATACTTTGGGGAGTATGGTTTGAATTCTTTTTTCTTTTTCTGAGCCGGCTGTTTAGAGGAATCAGCCGCCCAGACCTCTTTTCTTTTCTCATCTTTGTTGGACGACTGTTTCTGTCGTCCCTCTCTTTTGTCGAACCTCTTCCCGTCCGACTGTTTTATCGTACACAGATCTGTCGCCTGTATATAGGCTTCTGCTTCAATCAAGGCCTCTTGAAGAGTCGCCACCCTTTTTCGAACTAGATCAAATTTGAAGGTAGACCCGTCTTTGAGACCTCTAAAAAAGTCAGTATAAGCTACCTCATCCGGTAACCCTTGAATCTGTATTCTCATCAGGTTGAACCGCCTGATGTAAGAACGAAGCCCCTCCTTCTCGCCCTGCTGAATTGCTCCCAAATCAAGGGTCGTTTTCTTCGCAGGGATGTTCATAGCGAAGTTGGAGGCAAATAAGTAAGCAAGCGTCCTGAAGCTGTTTACACAACCAGTCGGCAGGTTGCCGAACCATTGCTGTGCAATTCCCTTGAGAGTCGCTGGGAAACACTTGCACCAAGTGGGATCATCCAACCCTTGAAGGTACATCAGGTTGGTGAATGCCATCAGATGGTCTTCTGGGTTAGTAGTGCCGTCATAGGCGCCTACTAGAACATTTTTTACTTTGGCCGGCTGAGCGGCTTCAGTAATTTCCTTGGAGAAGGCCGACGGCTGTTCACCAAGTCTAAGCAGCCGTAGCTGCCAGTCCATAGGTTGGACGTTTTTTGCTGCAGGTCCACCAAATGGAGGTGGCTGCATAAAATACTGTTGTTGCGGTACAAATGGTAAGTTTGGTACCGCCTGGGCACTATGAAAGCCGGACTGACGGGAGGTGCCGCCTGACTGACTCTCATGGTACGACTGAGTATGCCTCATCGAGGCATTTCGCAAACTGTCTTGAAAATTTGAAGTAGAAGCCGACTCTGATAATCGGTCACTTTTCTTCTGCTCTAGCAGGAGCCGAGCATCTGTGAACGTTTGCTTTGACCCGTCCGCCTGAATATGACGAACCGGTTTCTTGTTTCCCGTAGGATAACGGAATTTTGTGAAATCAAGAGCAGGTGTCTCCCGCTTTTTGGATTTAGGATGAGGAGTCGCCTCTCGCCCTTGAACCGGCTTCCTCTTCAGTGAAGAAGAAGGTTTCTTGGCCGACTGCTCTTTGACTGAAGCAGGCGGTTTTTTGTTGATCAACTCTTGAATCTCTCCCTTGAAGTCCCTCATGAAGGTCATGAGTTCGTTCCTTGTGATGGGAGCAGACCCATCAGTCGGCTGTTGCCGAGCAAGCGGTGCGCCTGCTGGCTCGCTTCCTGTTTGAAGATGCTCCCGTTCCCTCCTTTCGGTATGACGGGTACGTCGGGCCCTTAGGGTCCCGTCTGGAGCTGTATGAGTTTCAACTTCAAATTCACTTTCGGTATCATGGTCCGACTGAACTTGAGGGTCGTCTAGGGGACGCCTCTCTTCTGGAGTCGGTACAGACTTGGATGCCATCTCTGAAGTACTCTCCCCACAGACGGCGCCAAATGTTTCGGGGTTTTCTGATGTCCTGCGGGAGAGTTACAATTCCGAGACTGGAACCGGACGCCTGTACCTGCAAAATAACGGAGACTCCTGAGAGCTCCGCCTCCAACGGTCAAGTTAGTACCTGATTAAGGAGTAATTAATACGGAAATTAAAGTAATGAGGTCTCTCTAGGTGAGAGTGCTTAGTGTTGGTAATCTGCTTTGTTAGCGAGATCAGCCGGTTATTACTGTGTGTAATTAATGTATGTTTCTCCGATCTCTTCGATCTCTCAACTAATGAGGATTAATTGAGTATTTATAGCCTTGAGAAGCGTGCCACTCTCTAGGTTTAAGGTAAACCTAGGGCTGATCGGGCCTCTAGACTGGATTGGGCCTTGATGGCCGGTTTTCCCATTTGGCACGGGTGGACACGTGGCGTGTCTCAATTGGTCCGCAGAGGACGAATCTGTGATTGACACGTGGCAGGCTCCTATTGGCCTACGTGAAGGACACGTGGCGGAACCTGGTTGGTCCACTTGTCAGACGGTGATTGGAGGATAAAAATCCCCTAATCACCCATCATTGATAAGCTCTTTCACTAGGCTATGCCTTAGTGAAATATGCCGAGACTTACCATTGTACACTTGACTATAAGCCTTTATCAACGCCGAATTGGAATCACAATGGATTGCCACCGGTGGCATTGGCTTTGACAATAAAGGCAACTCTATCATGAGATTCCTCAACCACTCAGCTTCTTTACTAGCTGAAGCAAGAGCTATAAACTCTGCTGCCATAGTGGAATCAGCGATGCAAGTTTGTTTCTTGGAAGACCATGAAATGGCACCTCCTCCAAACATGAATACCCAACCACTTACAGAAGATTCATCCTCTTTGTAAGTGATCCAACTAGCATCCGAAAATCCTTCTAAAACTGAAGGAAATCCACTATAAGATAGACCATAGTCTAACGTACCCTTGAGGTACCTTAAGACCCTCCTTATTGCAAACCAATGCTGTGCACCCGGGTTACTAGTAAATCTACTTAGTTTTCCCACAGCCAATGCAATATCCGGTCTTGTACTAGTCATGACATACATCAAGGATCCAATTATCCTTGAATATTCCAATTGGGAAATTGTTTTCCCCGAATTCTTAACCAATTTGACATTTGGTTCCATGGGGGTGTTAACAGGACACTTATCAAACATATTGAACCGTTTGATCATTTTCTCAACATAGTGAGATTGACTTAGAATAAGTCTTCCATTGTCCCGAATTATCTTGATGCCTAAAATGACATCCGC
>NW_018742240.1:0-14100 GCF_001683475.1 Chenopodium quinoa
AAAGCTAATTGAATCAAATGAAAGTCAAACACATTCAAACAAAGCTAATTGAATCAAATGAAAGTCAAGCACATTCAAACAAAGCTATTGAATTCAAATAAGCGTCAAATACATTCAAACAAAGCTATTTAAATCAAATAAAAGTTCAATACATTTCACAAAGCTAATTGAATTAAATTAAAGTCAACCACATTCAAACAAAGAATTGAATCAAATAAAAGTCAAACACATTCAAACAAATATTTCGAATCAAATGAAAGTCAAATACATTCTACAAAGCTAATTGAATCAAATGAAAGTCAAACACATTCAAACAAAGCTATTGAATCAAATGAAAGTCAAACACATTCAAACAAATCTATTTATATTAAATGAATGTCAAATACATTCTACAAAGCTAATTGAAATCAAATGAAAAGTCAAACACATTCAAACAAAGTTATTTTGAATAAAATGAAAGATCAAATACATTCTAACAAAGCAAATTGAAACAAATGAAAGTCAAACACAGTCAAACAAAGTTATTTGAGTCAAATGAAAGTCAAATACATTCTACAAAGCTAATAGAATCAAATGAAAGTCAAACACATTCAAACAAAGCAAATTGAATCAAATGAAAGTCAAACACATTCAAACAAAGCTATTTTAATCAAATGAATGTCAAATACGTTCAACAAAGCTAATTGTATCAAATGAAAGTCAAACACATTAAAATAAAGCTATTTGAATCAAATGAAAGTCAAACGCATTGAAACAAAGTTATTTAAATCAAATGAAAGTGAAATACATTCTACAAAGCTAATTGAATCAAATGAAAGTCAAACACATTCAAACAAAGCCTTTTAAATCAAATGAAAGTCAAACACATTCAAAACAAGCTTTTTAATTTAAATGAAAGTCAAACACATTCAACAAAGCTATATAAATCTAATGAAAGTGAAATGCATTCTTCAAAGCAAATTGAATTAAATGAAATTCAAAACACATTCAAACAAGGTATTTGAATCAAATGACGGTCAAATACATTCTACAAAGCTAATTGAATCAATTGAAAGTCAAACACATTCAAACAAAGCTATTTGAATTAAATTGAAAGTCAAATACATTCTACAAAGCTAATTGAATCAATGAAAGTCAAACACATTCAAACAAAGCTAATTGAATCAAATGAAAGTCAAACACATTCAAATAAATCTATTCGAATTAAATGAAAGTCAAATACATTCTACAAAGCTAATTGAATCAAATGAAAAGTCAAAACACATTCAAACAAAGCTAATTGAATCAAATGAAAGTCAAACACATTCAAACAAATCTATTTAAATTAAATGAATGTCAAATACATTCTACAAAGCTAATTGAATCAAATGAAAGTCAAACACATTTAAACAAAGCTATTTGAATAAAATGAAAGTCAAATACATTCTACAAAGTAAATTGAAACAAATGAAAGTCAAACACAGTCAAACAAAGTTATTTGAGTCAAATGAAAGTCAAATACATTCTACAAAGCTAATTGAATCAAATGAAAGTCAAACACATTCAAACAAAGCTATTTGAATCAAATGAAAGTTAAATACGTTCTACAAAGCTAATTGTATCAAATGAGAGTCAAACGCAACAAAATAAAGCTATTTGTGTCAAATGAAAGTCAAAAACATTCAAACAAAGTTGTTTAAATTAAATGAAAGTGAAATGTATTCTACAATGCTTATTGGATAAAATGAAAGTTAAAACGCATTCAAACAAAGCTATTTGAATCAAATGAGAGTCAAATACATTCTACAAAGATAATTGAATCAAATGAAAGTCAAACACATTCAAACAAAGCTATTTGAATAAATGAAAGTCAAACACATTCAAACAAAGCTATTTGAATCAAATGAGAGTCAAATACATCCAACAAAGCTAATTAAATCAAATAACAAGCCTAATACATTCTACCAAGCTAATTGAATTAAATTAAAGTCAAAAACATTCAAACAAAGCTACTTGAATCAAATGAAAGTCAAACACATTCAAACAAAGCTAATTAAATCAAATGAAAGTCAAGCACATTCAAACAAAGCTATTTGAATCAAATGAGAGTCAAATACATTCAAACAAAGCTAATTAAATCAAATAAAAAGTCTAATACATTCTACAAAGCTAATTGAATTAAATTAATGTCAAACACATTCAAACAAAGCTAATTGAATCAAATGAAAGTCAAACACATTCAAACAAAGATTTCGAATCAAATGAAGTCAAATACATTCTACAAAGCTAATTGAATCAAATGAAAGTCAAACACATTCAAATAAAGGTATTTAAATCAAATGAGAGTCAAATAAATTCAAACAAAGCTAATTAAATCAAATAAAAGTAAAATACATTCTACAAAGCTAATTGAATCAAATGAAAGTCAAACACATTCAAACAAAGCCTTTTAAATCAAATGAAAGTCAAACACATTTAAAAAAAGCTTTTTAATTTAAATGAAAGTCAAACACATTCAAACAAAGCTATATAAATCAAATGAAAGTGAAATGCATTCTACAAAGCAAATTGAATTAAATTAAATTCAAACACATTCAAACAAAGCTATTTGAATCAAATGACGGTCAAATACATTCTACAAAGCTAATTGAATCAATTGAAAGTCAAACACATTCAAACAAAGCTATTTGAATTAAATGAAAGTCAAATACATTCTACAAAGCTAATTGAATCAAAGGAAAGTCAAACACATTCAAACAAAGCTAATTGAATCAAATGAAAGTCAAACACATTCAAACAAATCTATTTGAATTAAATGAAAGTCAAATACATTCTACAAAGCTAATTGAATCAAATGAAAGTCAAACACATTCAAACAAAGCTAATTGAATCAAATGAAAGTCAAACATATTCAAACAAATCTATTTATATTAAATGAATGTCAAATACATTCTACAAAGCTAATTGAATCAAATGAAAGTCAAACACATTCAAACAAAGCTATTTGAATAAAATGAAAGTCAAATACATTCTACAAAGCTAATAGAATCAAATGAAAGTCAAACACATTCAAACAAAGCAAATTGAATCAAATGAAAGTCAAACACATTCAAACAAAGCTATTTTAATCAAATAAATGTCAAATACGTTCAACAAAGCGAATTGTATCAAATGAAAGTCAAACACATTAAAATAAAGCTATTTGAATCAAATGAAAGTCAAACGCATTGAAACAAAGTTATTTAAATCAAATGAAAGTGAAATACATTCTACAAAGCTAATTGAATCAAATGAAAGTCAAACACATTCAAACAAAGCCTTTTAAATCAAATGAAAGTCAAACACATTCAAAAAAAGCTTTTTAATTTAAATGAAAGTCAAACACATTCAAACAAAGCTATATAAATCAAAATGAAAGTGAAATGCATTCTTCAAAGCAAATTGAATTAAATAAAATTCAAACACATTCAAACAATGCTATTTGAATCGAATGACGGTCAAATACATTCTATAAAGCTAATTGAATCAATTGAAAGTCAAACACATTCAAACAAAGCTATTTGAATTAAATGAAAGTCAAATACATTCTACAAAGCTAATTGAATCAAATGAAAGTTAAACATATTCAAACAAAGCTAATTGAATTAAATGAAAGTCAAACACATTCAAATAAATCTATTTGAATTAAATGAAAGTCAAATACATTCTACAAAGCTAATTGAATCAAATGAAAGTCAAACACATTCAAACAAAGCTAATTGAATCAAATGAAAGTCAAACACATTCAAACAAATCTATTTAAATTAAATGAATGTCAAATACATTCTACAAAGCTAATTGAATCAAATGAAAGTCAAACACATTCAAACAAAGCTATTGAATAAAATGAAAGTCAAATACATTCTACAAAGCAAATTGAAACAAATGAAAGTCAAACACAGTCAAACAAAGTTATTTGAGTCAAATGAAAGGCAAATACATTCTACAAAGCTAATTGAATCAAATGAAAGTCAAACACATTCAAACAAAGCTATTTGAATCAAATGAAAGTTAAATACGTTCTACAAAGCTAATTGTATCAAATGAAAGTCAAACGCAACCAAATAAAGCTATTTGAGTCAAATGAAAGTCAAAAACATTCAAACAAAGTTGTTTAAATTAAATGAAAGTGAAATGTATTCTACAATGCTTATTGAATCAAATGAAAGTTAAACGCATTCAACAAAGCTATTTGAATCAAATGAGAGTCAAATACATTCTACAAAGATAATTGAAAAAAATGAAAGTCAAACACATTCAAACAAAGCTATTTGAATAAAATGAAAGTCAAACACATTCAACAAATCTATTTGAATCAAATGAGAGTCAAATACATCCAAACAAAGCTAATTCAAACACATTAAAATAAAGCTATTTGAATCAAATGAAAGTCAAACGCATTGAAACAAAGTTATTTAAATCAAATGAAAGTGAAATACATTCTACAAAAGCTAATTGAATCAAATGAAAGTCAAACACATTCAAACAAAGCCTTTTAAATCAAATGAAAGTCAAACACATTCAAAAAAAGCTTTTTAATTTAAATGAAAGTCAAACACATTCAAACAAAGCTATATAAATCTAATGAAAGTGAAATGCATTCTTCAAAGCAAATTGAATTAAATGAAATTCAAACACATTCAAACAAAGCTATTTGAATCAAATGACGGTCAAAATACATTCTACAAAGCTAATTGAATCAATTGAAAGTCAAACACATTCAAACAAAGCTATTTGAATTAAATGAAAGTCAAATACATTCTACAAAGCTAATTGAATCAAATGAAAGTCAAACACATTCAAAAAAAGTTAATTGAATCAAATGAAAGTCAAACACATTCAAATAAATCTATTTGAATTAAATGAAAGTCAAATACATTCTACAAAGCTAATTGAATCAAATGAAAGTTAAACACATTCAAACAAAGCTAATTGAATCAAATGAAAGTCAAACACATTCAAACAAATCTATTTGAATCAAATGAGAGTCAAATACATCGAAACAAAGCTAATTAAATCAAATAACAGCCTAATACATTCTACCAAGCTAATTGAATTAAATTAAAGTCAAACACATTCAAACAAAGCTAATTGAATCAAATGAAAGTCAAACACATTCAAACAAAGGTAATTGAATCAAATGAAAGTCAAGCACATTCAAACAAAGCTATTTGAATCAAATGAGAGTCAAATACATTCAAACAAAGCTAATTAAATCAAATAAAAGTCTAATACATTCTACAAAGCTAATTGAATTAAATTAAAGTCAAACACATTCAAACAAAGCTAATTGAATCAAATGAAAGTCAAACACATTCAAACAAATCTATTTAAATTAAATGAATGTCAAATACATTCTACAAAGCTAATTGAATCAAATGAAAGTCAAACACATTCAAACAAAGCTATTTGAATAAAATGAAAGTCAAATACATTCTACAAAGCAAATTGAAAACAAATGAAAGTTAAACACATTCAAACAAAGCTATTTGAATCAAATGAGAGTCAAATAAATTCAAACAAAGCTAATTAATCAAATAAAAGTAAAATACATTCTACAAAGCTAATTGAATCAAATGAAAGTCAAACACATTCAAACAAAGCCTTTTAAATCAAGTGAAAGTCAAACACATTCAAAAAAAGCTTTTTAATTTAAATGAAAGTCAAACACATTCAAACAAAGCTATATAATTCAAATGAAAGTCAAATAAATTCAAACAAAGCTAATTAAATCAAATAAAAGTCAAACGCATTCAAACAAAGATTTCGAATCAAATGAAAATCAAATACATTCTACAAAGCAAATTGAATCAAATGAAAGTCAAACACATTCAAATAAAGCTATTTGAATCAAATGAAAGTCAAATACATTCTACAAAGCTAATTGAATCAAATGAAAGTCAAACACATTCAAACAAAGCTATTTGAATCAAATGAGAGTCAAATAAATTCAAACAAAGCTAATTAAATCAAATAAAAGTAAAATACATTCTACAAAGCTAATTGAATCAAATGAAAGTCAAACACATTCAAACAAAGCCTTTTAAATCAAATGAAAGTCAAACACATTCAAAAAAGCTATATTAATCAAATGAAAGTCAAATACATTAAAAAAAAGCTATATTAATCAAATGAAAGTGAAATGCATTCTACAAATCAAATTGAATTAAATGAAATTCAAACACATTCAAACAAAGCTATTTGAATCAAATGACAGTCAAATACATTCTTCAAAGCTAACTGAATCAATTGAAAGTCAAACACATTCAAACAAAGCTATTTGAATTAAATGAAAGTCAAATACATTCTACAAAGCTAATTGAATCAAATGAAAGTCAAACACATTCAAACAAAGCTAATTGAATCAAATGAAAGTTAAACACATTCAAACTAATTTATTTGAATTAAATGAAAGTCAAATACATTCTACAAAGCTAATTGAATCAAATGAAAGTCAAACACATTCAAACAAAGCTAATTGAATCAAATGAAAGTCAAACACATTCAAACAATGTTATTTAAAGTAAATCAAAGTGAAATGCATTATACAAAGCTAATTGAATCAAATGAAAGTCAAACACATTCAAACAAAGCTACTAGAAGAAAATGAAAGTCAAATACATTCTACAAAGCAAATTGAAACAAATGAAAGTCAAACACAGTCAAACAAAGTTATTTGACTCAAATGAAAATCAAATACATTCTACAAAGCTAATTGAATCAAATGAAAGTCAAACACATTCAAACAAAGCTATTTGAATAAAATGAAAGTCAAATACGTTCTACAAAGCTAATTGAATCAAATAAAAGTGAAACACATTGAAACAAAGCTAATTAAATCAAATAAAAGTCAAATACATTCTACAAAGCTAATTGAATCAAATGAAAGTCAAATACATTCTACAAAGCGAATTGAATCAAGTGAAAGTCAAACACATTCAAACAAAGCTAATAGATTCAAATGAAAGTCAAATACATTCAACAAAGCTAATTGAATCAAATGAAAGTCAAACACATTCAAAACAAAGCTAATTGAATCAAATGAAAGTCAAGCACATTCAAACAAAGCTATTTGAATCAAATAAGCGTCAAATACATTCAAACAAAGCTAATTAAATCAAATAAAAGTCTAATACATTCTACAAAGCTAATTGAATTAAATTAAAGTCAAACACATTCAAACAAAGCTAATTGAATCAAATAAAAGTCAAACACATTCAAACAAATATTTCGAATCAAATGAAAGTCAAATACATTCTACAAAGCTAATTGAATCAAATGAAAGTCAAACACATTCAAACAAAGCTAATTGAATCAAATGAAAGTCAAACACATTCAAACAAATCTATTTATATTAAATGAATGTCAAATACATTCTACAAAGCTAATTGAATCAAATGAAAGTCAAACACATTCAAACAAAGCTATTTGAATAAAATGAAAGTCAAATACATTCTACAAAGCAAATTGAAACAAATGAAAGTCAAACACAGTCAAACAAAGTTATTTGAGTCAAATGAAAGTCAAATACATTCTACAAAGCTAATAGAATCAAATGAAAGTCAAACACATTCAAACAAAGCAAATTGAATCAAATGAAAGTCAAACACATTCAAACAAAGCTATTTTAATCAAATGAATGTCAAATACGTTCAACAAAGCTAATTGTATCAAATGAAAGTCAAACACATTAAAATAAAGCTATTTGAATCAAATGAAAGTCAAACGCATTGAAACAAAGTTATTTAAATCAAATGAAAGTGAAATACATTCTACAAAGCTAATTGAATCAAATGAAAGTCAAACACATTCAAACAAAGCCTTTTAAATCAAATGAAAGTCAAACACATTCAAAACAAGCTTTTTAATTTAAATGACTGTCAAACACATTCAAACAAAGCTATATAAATCTAATGAAAGTGAAATGCATTCTTCAAAGCAAATTGAATTAAATGAAATTCAAACACATTCAAACAAAGCTATTTGAATCAAATGACGGTCAAATACATTCTACAAAGCTAATTGAATCAATTGAAAGTCAAACACATTCAAACAAAGCTATTTGAATTAAATGAAAGTCAAATACATTCTACAAAGCTAATTGAATCAAATGAAAGTCAAACACATTCAAACAAAGCTAATGATGTGTAAACAAGATGAGAACCTTGTTACAAAAGTATGTGTTAAGGGGTCTTAGTGAAATCGTGAGCAAGGAAGGTGAAACTAGGGGAACACTCACCCTAGCTTCGGATATAACAAAGGGGAACACTCACCCTTTGCTTGGTGTAGTTAGGAATAGGGAACACTCAACCCACTCGTTCACTACGCAAGCTCCTAGGTTTGGGAATACTCTACCAAAACTAGCACTCTTCAAATTTGAGCTAACAAACTTGGACCTTAAAAATGACTAGTTACTAAGTCACGTTTAATCAATCAAAACACAAGTGTTTAAGCAAATTTCTGGATACTTTTCATTCATGCATAGCACACTATTTATAGTAGTGTATAAGTTACATAAAGGAACATGGGATTCCTCTTTACAACTTTTAATGATCATCCATCACTTGCCTAATTTAAAAGACAAAATAAGATACTAACTATAAGGTGATTAAAAGGCTCATATAACCGTCCAATTAATCCCTCATAACAACAAAATAAAACTACTCAATTAAGCTTAAAAACTATGCTTAAATCAAAGAGGAAACGTTCAGCAAACATGAAGTCTTCAAAGAGCATCTTCAACGTCCAAGAAACGTGCAAACAGCCCCCTTGAGTCACGCTTGTAACCTCCCATTTAAACCCTTGATTCAAGCTCCTTTATTCCAGCAACAACTCTCTAATTAAGTACAAATAACCCCCAAGTAAAGAGATAGAATAATCAGCCAACCAATGCCTTAATTCACGCCCAACACAAGCCTTGAATCACGCCTTCATAATCAGCTTGTAACCGTTGCACTTGGAGCTTGGAAAACCGTCACTTGCTAGATACTTTCTACAAGGTTAATTACACTAAGTGAAGTGTAACCATTTGTAAAATGATTCGGACCAAACCCGTGCAAAAGAGTAAGGAATGTTTTGGATAGAAACAACTCCTTTGCATTGCTTTGAACTTGGACCTCACCTTGACTACTTGGAGCATCACAATCATTAGAACTTTGACCATATTGGTCATCCTCCCTTCTTCAAAAGGAATTGCCCTCAATTCGTCATCATCAAAGTATGGAGCAAGGTCCCCAACGTTGAATGTGCTTGAGACACCAAATTGGCCCCCAAATCAACCTTGTATGCATTGTCATTGATCTTTTCCACGATTTCAAATGGACCTTCGGCTCTTGGCATAAGCTTGTTCTTCCTTTTGCTAGGAAACCTCTCTTTCCTCATGTAAATCCACACTAAGTCACCAATTTCAAATTGCTTCACGTTTTTCACCCTCTTGTTGGCTTGTTTCTTGTAGACTTCATTTGCTTTCTCAATGTTCTTCCTAACTTCCTTGTGGACCTTCAACATGAACTCGGCTTGTTCCTTAGCTCCACCATGAACGAACTTGTCTTGTGGCAAAGCTATGAGATCAATAGGAACATACGGATTGACACATAGACTACTTCAAAAGGAGAGTACTTTGTAGTAGAACTAGGAGTCCGATTGTAAGCAAACTCGGCATGAGCTAGCTTGACATCCCAATCCTTAGTACTTTTGCTCACCAAAGCCCTAAGCAACGAACCAAGTATTCTATTCACCACCTCCGTTTGACCATCAGTTTGTGGATGATGTGAGGTAGAAAACAGCAACTTAGTTCCCATCAAACGCCACATAGACTTCCAAAAATGACTTAGGAACTTAGTATCACGATCCGACACAATGGTGCGTGGCACCCCATGAAAACGAACCACCTCTTCAAAATATAACTTAGCCACTTTCATTGCATCTTCAGTTTTATGGCAAGGAATGAAGTGAGCCATTTTTTGAGAACCGATCAACCACCACCATTATTGAATCCTTGCCTCTTTGAGTTCTAGGCAAAGCTACAATAAAATCCATACTAACATCTTCCAAGGTCTTTCGGGAATTGGCAAGGGCTTGTAGAGACCTTTGTGAAACACCATTTTTGCTCTTTGACAAGTAGAACAACGACTCACCACATGATGAACCGTGGCTAACATTTTCGGCCAATAAAAGTGAGCTTGGAGAAGCTCCATTGTCTTGTGAATACCAACGTGACCAGCTAGTCCTCCCCCATGAGCTTCATGTATCAACAAACTTCTAATGGGACATTTTGGAATACATAATCTATTTCCTTTAAAAAGAAAACCATTATGTAAGGAAAACAGATCATAGACTCCATGGACACATTTTTCAATTATCCCCTTGAGTTCATCATCTTCTTGATAATACTCCTTGATCAAGTCGAACCCAAGTACCTTTGCTTCAACCATTCCAAGCAAATTATGTCTTCTAGACAAGGCATCCGCAACCACATTAGCTTTCCCACTCTTGTATTTAGAGGAAAAGTTAAATGTTTGCAAAAATTCGACCCACTTTGCATGTCTTGCGTTCAGCTTCTTTTGACCATGTATGAACCTCAATGATTCATGATCGGAATGCAAAATGAAAGGTTGTGGCCTCAAATAATGTGACCAATGCTCTAGAGCTCTCACCATAGCATAGAACTCTTTGTCATAGGTGGAGTAATTCAACTTGCCTTGACTCATCTTCTCACTGAAATAAGCAATTGGACGCCCACCTTGAATCAACACGGCACCAATACCTTTCCACTTGCGTCACACTCAACTTCAAATGGCTTGGAAAAATCAGGGAGTGCAAGAATAGGAGTGTTGCACATTTTTCCTTGACTTCTTCAAAGGCCTTTTGAGCTTGTGTAGTCCATTCAAACGTCCCCTTCTTAGTACACTCAGTTATAGGAGCCATGAGTGTGCTAAAGTTCTTGATAAATCTTCTATAGAAAGAAGCTAGTCCATGAAATGAACGAACTTCCGTGAGTGTCTTCGGACTAGGCCATGATTGAATTGCTTCAATTTTGCTAGGGTCTACTTTCACGCCATCACCTGAAACTATATAGCCAAGAAACATGACTTCATACAATAAAAAATCACATTTTTCTAGTTTCCCATACAATTTTTCTTGTCTTAAAAACAGAAAACACTTGAAAAAGATGCTCAAAATGAGCTTCTTCATCACGTGAATAAATGAGAATGTCATCCAAGTATACTACACGAACTTGCCAAGAAATGGCCTTAGCACTTCATTCATTAATCTCATGAACGTGCTAGGGGCATTTGTAAGGCAAATGGCATGACGAGCCACTCATACAACCCATGCTTTGTCTTGAACGCAGTCTTCCATTCATCCCTTCTCTCATGCGAATTTGATGATACCCACTTCTCAAGTCTACTTTTGAGAAGACCTTGGAACCACTCAGCTCATCAAGCATGTCATCAAGCCTTGGAATTGGAAACCTGTACTTGATGGTAATGTTATTAACGGCTCTACTATCAATACACATTCTCCAAGTACCATCTTCTTAGGGACCAACAAAGCAGGAACGGCACATGGACTCATGGACTCACGCACATAACCCATACCCATTAGCTCTTCAATTTGTCGTTGTAACTCCTTAGTTTCTAAAGGGTTACATCTATAGGCTGGTTTATTTGGCAAGGGTGCTCCGGGAATGAGATCAATTTGATGCTCAATTCCTCGTATGGGTGGTAGTCCTTTAGGTAATTCATCCGGAAAAAACGTCCTCAAAATCCTTAATCAATTGGGCTAACCTAGGATTATGAGCAACAAATTTTTCGTGGTTTCCTTGGAGTACAGCATGAACAACTCTCCCTCACCTTCCAACTCCCTCTCAAACTCTTTAAGAGACAACAAGGATACTTCTTTTTGTGGGGTTTGTGATGGTGAAAACCGTGGGGGTGGTAAAGGGTGTAGTTTTTTCTTCCTCCCTTCATGGACTATGGTATACGTATTGTGATACCCATCATGTATAGATTTTTTATCCGTTTGCCAAGGCCTACCAAGTAGAATATGACAAGCATCCATAGACACAACATCACATAATATAGAATCACAATATGAACCAACACAAAAAGACACCATGCATTGCTTCCTAACCCCGGTGCTAGCATTTGAATCTAACCAACTCAACTTGTAAGGTTGTGGATGATTAGTAGTAGTTAGACCAAGTTTAGATACTAAGGTCTTAGACACGGTATTAGCCTCACTCCCTCCATCAATAATCAAATCACATACCTCGTCACCAATTCTACAACGGGTGATGAAAATGTGTTGGCGTTGGGGGCAGCATGCTCTTCCACACGTGCTTGCAAGGCCCTCCTAATCACGAGGCTAGTCTTCCCTCTGGCTCGGCCATGCAATCCTCACAATCATCTTCAACTTCTTCTTCCTCCTCCTCAAACTCACCCCAGTTGATGTTTTGAGTGGCCATGAGCTTAAACCTCTGCATGGTTAACGCCCTAGTATTAGGACAATCCTTCTTGTAATGACCTCGTCCTCCACATTTGTAACACACAATGTCACCTAGCTTCACGTCCTTGGTGTCCTTCTTTGGTGGATTACTTGGTTTGTTGAAGGAAGAACCTTCCTTTGTAGGGAAAGAAGGTTTTCGTGCCAATTGAGGGATGGTAGTAGGCTTCTTCTTTTTCCTCTTAGCATCGAACTTAATCACCAATTTGCAAGCTTCAACAAACGTGAGGTTAGTATAACCTTCAAGTTTGTCTTGTAATTCTTGGTCCAAACCAGATACGAAACGCCCCATCTTGAGCTCTTCATTTTCGGTTACTTCACACACAATAGCAAGTCTATCAAACTCTTTTATGTAATCCTCCACAGAGTCCCCATTTTGTTGCAAGGTACTCCACTTCACATATTGACTTTGCTTGTAATTGTGTGGGATGAAACGGTCTTTCATCCGTTTCTTGAGTTTGCCCCAAGTAGAGATAGGAGCTTTCCCCCGAAGGGCACGTCCCCTTTGCTCTCCTTTGTAGCCAACTATCACCATAGCCTTTAGCTTGACTTTGGCAATCTTAAAACGTTGAACATCCTCATGAATGTCCTTATATTCAAAGTACCTCTCCAAGGATTTCTCCCATTCCAAGTACTTCTCTGGATCAAGTGTCCCATCAAAAGAAGGAACGTCCACTTTGAGGCTTCTATCCTCCCTCCTAGGTGGAGGGTCCTCATTTTGATCTCTCCTATCTTGCTCGTTCATGAGCCTTGCCATCAAGGCAGCAAGGTTCCCTTGTAGATTGGCATTGGTTTCGGCCAACCTTTCTGACTAGCAATGGATCGATTAAGAGCTTCCAACGCTGTCCTCAAGTCTTGATTCTCTCCCATGGTATGTAGGTATTCGACCCCTTAGGAAATGTTTAGAAAAACACCCCTACCTGACGCGCCAAATGATGTGTAAACAAGATGAGAACCTTGTTACAAAAGTATGTGTTAAGGGTCTTAGTGAAATCGTGAGCAAGGAAGGTGAAACTAGGGGAACACTCACCCTAGCTTCGGATATAACAAAGGGGAACACTCACCCTTTGCTTGGTGTAGTTAGGAATAGGGAACACTCAACCCACTCGTTCACTACGCAAGCTCCTAGGTTTGGGAACACTCTACCAAAACTAGCACTCTTCAAATTTGAGCTAACAAACTTGGACCTTAAAAATGACTAGTTACTAAGTCACGTTTAATCAATCAAAACACAAGTGTTTAAGCAAATTTCTGGATACTTTTCATTCATGCATAGCACACTATTTATAGTAGTGTATAAGTTACATAAAGGAACATGGGATTCCTCTTTACAACTTTTAATGATCATCCATCACTTGCCTAATTTAAAAGACAAAATAAGATACTAACTATAAGGTGATTAAAAGCTCATATAACCGTCCAATTAATCCCTCATAACAACAAAATAAAACTACTCAATTAAGCTTAAAAAACTATGCTTAAATCAAAGAGGAAACGTTCAGCAAACATGAAGTCTTCAAAGAGCATCTTCAACGTCCAAGAAACGTGCAAACAGCCCCCTTGAGTCACGCTTGT